>NC_141218.1:28659759-28664759 GCF_054856515.1 Filicampus tigris | reverse complement strand
GAATTAATTAGAATGCATTGTTTCAACTAGTGGACCTGCATAGAACATCCATCCATTATCGATACCGCTTATCCTCACAAGGGTCGCGGGGCGTGCTGGAGCCTATCCCAGCTGTCTTCGGGCAGTAGGCGGGGGACACCCTGAATTGGATGCCAGCCAATCGCAGGGCACACAGAGACAAACATCCGCACTCACAATCACACCTAGGGGCAATTTAGACAGTCCAATCAACTTACCATGCATGTTTTTGGAATGTGGGAGGAAACCGGAGTACCCGGAGGAAGCCCACGCAGGCACGGAGAGAACTTGCAAACTCCACACAGGGAGGCCGGAGCCGGGATCGAACCCACGACCTCTGAACTGTGAGGCGGACGTGCTAACCAGTCGACCACCGTGCCGCTCTGCATAGAACATATTCTTGAAAACAAAAATGCTTGGGTTGACTTCCTGTTCAAGCGGCAAAATCCACCCACCTTTATCCATCTCAAGCGGTGGCCATTTTGCCACTTGCAGTCAATTGAAAATGACATCACAGTTTCACAGGTAACGACCAATCACGGCTCAGGATGCGAAAATAATATGACCAAACTCAGAAAACAGGTGGGCCATGATTGGTGGTCACTTGAGCCTTGAGCCTGTGATGTATTTTCCAGTCTACAGTAAGATATGCTTTATCAATTTGGAATAAAATGGAATTTAAAAAACAATGGAATTATCGCTTTAACTCAAGTGACAAGCTTGATAAATACATTTAAAGAAAGACTGTGGTTATACAGTTGTGGCTAGCTTAGTGCGGAAGAGAAACATATATTATCACTCTTTCATCTCAGCTACCTAAAGCTCAATGAGTGTGTTATCTTTGAAATTAATAGAATTCTAGCTTTGATAAGCGGACCACCCTTGAGTTTGGAATGACATTCGGTAGCAGCCGTGGCTGGCCGAGCGCCGAAGAGAACGCTTGAAATCCTTGAAGCTTCTCCTGGGTAATGTGTCATCGGTATGCAGACGTGTAAATTCCATAGGATGCAGTGCAAATAGCTTGAAGAAAGCCTTTGAAGTGCTTTGAATCAACAGCCCCCAGATGTAGCTGCAGCAAAACGTGCATGCATGTTGAAGAGGGAGAATGGAATGTATGAATAATGCATCCATGTCAAATGCTACACGTGCAGAACAGCAATATGCGTTAATTGTTGACCGATGTCACTTTGACGCTATAACAATACACAACTACAGCAACAATAACTACTATTACAATGACCATTACAAAATATGGCGACCACCATGACTAGTACCACTATTATCTGCAGAGGTGGGCATTCCGTCTGACCGACAGACCAGTCTGTCTATCCGTCTAAGATGGACGCCCGTTTTGGTGACGTTAGACGATAGGCGGGAAACTTAAAAAAAAAAAAAAAGACGGAGCAAGCATAGATGGAAGTGGATTTTCGTCTGTGTAATCATAACTAACATGGTCAAGTCCAAACAGACCTCACAGTCCATCAGCGGCTGACGCCCGTTTTGCTGATGAGAGATGGAAACGTGACCCACACTGCATTAACTTTATATTTACAGCAGGTGGCAGTATGCACCAAAGAGAGAATCATCAGTTCCTCAGGATGACTAAGTAGTTGCTTTGAATACAAATACGGTTTTACATAGAAGTTCTTGTGAATTAAGTTTTACATTTGTATTTTTATTTTTGGAAAGGGTAGGGTTAGGAGGTTATGAAATGGTATTTTGCCGTCCCGCACTCTCCATTTCAGAGGGTGGCAGTAATACACCAAAAGTTGTTTGCCAACTGATTAAAAACAGAAGAAAAAGATGAATAGAAGAAGATGAAGACCATCGGGATTCTACCTTTGGCAACAACGTGACACAGGATTCTGGTTATGGTAAGCAAAACCTTAGTAAAACTGGTGTTTTAGTGTAGCACTGTTTGAGCAGCAAGCCGACACATTATGATGTACGCAGTGCAGTAAGCGCACTCCATTTCCCATTTTAATCAAATCGGTTCAGATATTGGATGGATGGATGGATGGATTTTTCATCTGTTGGACCTTTTTTTCCCCTGGATGGACAATAGACGGACCTCTAATGTTTACTGACAAAAGCGCGGTTAAAACAGACTGACCGACTACTACTATTACAACAACTACTACATCAAGCTATGTACTGCAACCACCACTACCACTACTACTACAACAAACTCCTACAACCACCATTACCACTACTACAACAGCAACTACTAATACTACAACTAATATTATACACTATGGTGACAAGCTCTTCCATTACTACTACTACTACTACTAATTAGGGATGTTCTGATCCATGATCAGAAATCGGGCCGATCACGTGCATTCAGCTGATCCCGTATTGCACAGGTGTCGAACTCCGGTCCTCGAGGGCCGCTGTCCTGCCTGTTTTCCATCTCTTTCTGCTGCAACACACCTGTTTCAAATGATCAGCTCATCAGCAAGTTCTGCCGGGGCCTGATCCCGGTCCCGATCGTTTGAATTAGGTGTGTTGCAGGAGGAAACTTCTAAGACATGCAGGAGGGCGGCCCCTGAGGACCGGAGTTTGACACCCCTGCTGTATTGGGTGAAAAAGATCATTTTTATTATTTTCTGAACATTTGAAGTTCACAAAACTACAAAATAATCCAAATCTTTAGCTTGGTTTTTATTACACAATGTTATTTATTATTTTTACATTTTTTTGTAGTGATGTAATTAGTGTGACACGTGCGCACACAATCACACAGATACGACGTCTCTACTGCGCATAGGTCTAAAATAAAACGGTGGGTTTTTCTTCATAGGGGCAGGCAAGACAAAAGATTAACTCGTTAAATAAGGCTGACTTGCCTGATAAAAGAAACCTGCTAAACGGCATCGTTCCCCACTGTTGCATTTAACGAGGTCATAAATCAATAGTGTAATTTGTAGATGAGAGAGGTCACGCACATACCCAACATGTGGAGCAAATAATGTTCTAAATGTATTGTTTGCCATTAAATCCAATGTTTAAAAGAGAAATCCCTCATTCTATGGTACTGCTATTGGGCCATTCAACCAAATTGGTTCCCTTTGCGTCCCCAGGCAATTACATGAAAATACATTTTTATAAACCGACGGAATGCGAGGACGGAAGCGCTTTAAAAGGATGAGGACAGACGGGGTCGGAGGACGATAATTTTCATGATTGAGGACGGAGAGACGAGGACGGAAGGGTACCCAGGTTGCGGACGGAAGATGGAGGACGGACCGGCAAAAAAGGGTCAAGTGCCCAGCTCTGCTATCACAACCACTATACAACAAACTATGTGGCCACAACCACTACCACTACTACTTTGACTACTATTATTAGTATTAGTAATTAGCAGAGCTGGGCATTTTACTAAAAATTGAGTGTACGTTATTCGTATGCAGTCTGCAGCGTGGGTACCCTTCCCGTCGTCCGTCATTTGCCTTTTTTTTTCCAGGCGGGAAAAAATAGTACCCGTCCATAGGCCGGTCCGCCTCTAATTTTAAACGCCAGTCCGTCGGCAAGTCCAACTAAACTTTGACAAGCATACTGTTCCATATTCATCTAAGCATGTAAATTAACAGTTCAAATCAGTCAGTTAACAGGAACAGTAGATAACTGTAATTTTACAGCGTAGAATTATGGTTTGCTGTAAATTTCTGAAATATAAACAGTATCTTTCTGCATTTTTTTAAAAATTGTAAAACACCATTAAATGTTCATCCCCATGTGTAAATTGAACAGTACAGATTGATTAAGAATCACATACTGTAATTTAACAGGATAAAACTGTATTTTCTGTCAAACTGTGGTGATAGGCAACACATTCCAATCTCCACTGCTTGACAGAAAATACATTCCGCCTTTTTATTAATCGCCGGTAATGGGAAAATAGAGCTTCAAATTTAATTCTTTGAACCAGTTGTTGTTTTTTTTACTGCTCTGAAAGTACAGTGACTTGCCATTCCATAAACTTTTTCTTTTTTTTTTTTTTTTTAAACCAACATTGCAATCGAGAGGAGTCAAAAAGACAACAAGTGGTTCATGAAGCAAATTTGAAACTTCATTTTCACTATATCATTGTCTTGCATGAAAATTAACCTGGGGATTGTGGGCGCTCTGTTTTGGCAAATATAAGACTAGACACAAAGATGGGAACACCAGATATTTATCAAGCTTTACAACATTGCTCAGTTTCGCCATCAATACCTTGAAATAGACCGTCAAAGGTATACTTTAACCTGCTACATTTTTTTGTATGGCAGACATGTGAATAGTGGTGCATGCAAGTTGCTGGATGTGTTTGTGATAGGCCTAAGATAGAAGCATAAGAAGGTACACAATTTAAGTAAAATACAAGAAACGTCAACCTACGGGGCGGCCGTGGCTCAGGAAGTACACCGGCTCATATCTAGAATGGGAAGAATATGGATAAAAACATAAATACACATAAAAATACAAATACTGATGGGAGAAAAGGGTGTTCCCTGGTTCACAGTAAGAATGGGAAGACAAATACGTAAAACCATAAAAACAAAAAATAATAATAATAATGTCTTCTTCAACCGAGCCTAGAAGAGTGACAGATGGAGCTCAGTAACAGGCTTCTAGATTGGGAACCCTCTCCATGTCTAATCCGACTCTGTTGAAGCCTGGGGCGCCGATGATCATGTGACCGTGACCATGAATTGACCACCACCATAATCCAATCATCTACTTTTCCCCTTGTGCCTTTCATTTGCTCTTAATTGATACACGACCTTGGAGGTCACCACTAACCCTACCTGCCCTTTGCCAAATGCTTTTTTGCATAAAGCAGCACTATAATGCTCAATTACACTGGTTTATGTGCACTGTGTTCTATTTAAAGACTTTTTTTCTCGCCGATGAGGAGAGAGAGAAAGTGGCGGGGGGTAGTAGAAAGCTGTGAGTGGGTGTACAACTGCACTGCATCACACCGAAAGATGCTAACA